>NC_057809.1:420408785-420409041 GCF_018294505.1 Triticum aestivum
TACTAAAATAATTTTTCAATGAACCTTAAATGCCCTTCTAAAATGCCCATCATTTTTGTCTTGGTTCAGAACCTCTGCCAAAAATGGTGCACATTTTCCTAGGCCATCCTAGGGTTTTTGAATTAAATCATAAATATTTGAATTTGGGCATTTAAAATAATATAAAATATTTAAATGCTCAAATATCTCCAAACTAAAATGTTTCATGTTGGAAATAATCCAACTATGGGCCAGGAATAGTTTGGTGATTTTTGAA